>NW_026637669.1:0-1048 GCF_028554395.1 Pezoporus wallicus
GTGTGCTGAAGGGACACAGCACAAGCTTTCCCTGCTGGTCCTTCTGCCGTGTGAGCAGATGCCACTGTTCATTCTGTGCTGTGTTGCTGCCAGCAGGGAGCAGGCTCTGGACTGATTCTATTCAAATGCTTTTCCTGTATGAGTGTTAGCAGTGAAAGCAACGATGGAGGCACCAATGTAAAGGGGATTGTGTGCTGAACAGGTCCAGCACCAGCTTTCAATCCTGGCTCTTCTGCTGTGGGAGCAGAGGCCAAACGTTCGTGCTGTACTCACTGTGCTGCTGGGCAGCTGAGAGAGACCACCTGAGAATTTGGATTCAAATGGACTTTTAGGTATGAAACCGAGGAGAGACTGCAATGATGGTGACCATGTTGCAAAGCTGCTTGTGTGCTGAAGAAGCAGAGCACTAGCTTTCCCTGCTGGTCCTTCTGCCGTGTGAGCAGATGCCACTGTTCATTCTGTGCTCACTGCGTTGCTGCGCAGCAGAGAGCAGGCTCTGGACTGATTCCATTCAAATGCTTTTCCTGTATGAAAGTGAGCAGTGAAAGCAACGATGGAGGCACCAATATAAAGGGGATTGTGTGCTGAACAGGTCCAGCACCATCTTTCAATCCTGGCTCTTCTGCTGTGGGAGCAGAGGCCAAACGTTCGTGCTGTACTCACTGTGTTGCTGGGCAGCTGAGAGACACCACCTGAGAATTTGGATTCAAATGGACTTTTAGGTATGAAACCGAGGAGAGACTGCAATGATGGTGACCCCGTTGCAAAGCTGCTTGTGTGCTGAAGAGGCCCAGCACTAGCTTTCCCTGATGATCCTTCTGCCGTGTGAGCAGATGCCACTGTTCATTCTGTGCTGACTGTGTTGCTGCGCAGCCATGAGGAGGCTCAGGACTGATTCCATTCAAATGCTTTTCCTGTGTGAAAGTGAGCAGTGAAAGCAACGATGGAGGCACCAATGTAAAGGGGATTGTGTGCTGAACAGGTCCAGCGCCAGCTTTCAATCCTGGCTCTTCTGCTGTGGGAGCAGAGGCCAAACGTTCGTGCTGTC
>NW_026637670.1:0-1071 GCF_028554395.1 Pezoporus wallicus
GGCCTGGCCTGGCCTGGCCTGGCCTGGCCTGGCCTGGCCTGGCCTGGCCTGGCCTGGCCTGGCCCTGGCCTGGCCTGGCCTGGCCTGGCCTGGCCTGGCCTGGCCTGGCCTGGCCCCTGGCCCTGGCCTGGCCTGGCCCTGGCCTGGCCTGGCCTGGCCTGGCCTGGCCTGGCCTGGCCTGGCCTGGCCTGGCCTGGCCTGGCCTGGCCTGGCCTGGCCTGGCCTGGCCTGGCCTGGCCTGGCCTGGCCTGGCCTGGCCTGGCCTGGCCTGGCCTGGCCTGGCCTGGCCTGGCCTGGCCTGGCCTGGCCTGGCCTGGCCTGGCCTGGCCTGGCCTGGCCTGGCCTGGCCTGGCCTGGCCTGGCCTGGCCTGGCCTGGCCTGGCCTGGCCTGGCCTGGCCTGGCCTGGCCTGGCCTGGCCTGGCCTGGCCTGGCCTGGCCTGGCCTGGCCTGGCCTGGCCTGGCCCTGGCCTGGCCTGGCCTGGCCTGGCCTGGCCTGGCCTGGCCTGGCCTGGCCTGGCCTGGCCTGGCCTGGCCTGGCCTGGCCTGGCCTGGCCTGGCCTGGCCTGGCCTGGCCTGGCCTGGCCTGGCCTGGCCTGGCCTGGCCTGGCCTGGCCTGGCCTGGCCTGGCCTGGCCTGGCCTGGCCTGGCCTGGCCTGGCCTGGCCTGGCCTGGCCTGGCCTGGCCTGGCCTGGCCTGGCCTGGCCTGGCCTGGCCTGGCCTGGCCTGGCCTGGCCTGGCCTGGCCTGGCCTGGCCTGGCCTGGCCTGGCCTGGCCTGGCCTGGCCTGGCCTGGCCTGGCCTGGCCTGGCCTGGCCTGGCCTGGCCTGGCCTGGCCTGGCCTGGCCTGGCCTGGCCTGGCCTGGCCTGGCCTGGCCTGGCCTGGCCTGGCCTGGCCTGGCCTGGCCTGGCCTGGCCTGGCCTGGCCTGGCCTGGCCTGGCCTGGCCTGGCCTGGCCTGGCCTGGCCTGGCCTGGCCTGGCCTGGCCTGGCCTGGCCTGGCCTGGCCTGGCCTGGCCTGGCCTGGCCTGGCCTGGCCTGGCCTGGCCTGGCCTGGCCTGGCCCTGGCCTGGCC
>NW_026637671.1:0-1078 GCF_028554395.1 Pezoporus wallicus
ATAGCCCCCTATATCCCCGCCCCATAGCCCCCTATATCCCCGCCCCATAGCCCCCTATATCCCCGCCCCATAGCCTCCCCATCCCCGCCCCACACCCCCCATAGCCGCCCCATACCCTCACCCCCCACCCACAATCCCCATTCCCGCCCCATAGCCGTCCCATTCTCTCCCCACTCCCGCCCCATAGCCGCCCCACACCCCCATTCCCGCCCCATAGCCACCCCATTCCCGCCCCATAGCCTCCCCATAGCCGTCCATACCCCCACCCCCACCCCACAGCTCCCTATATCCCGCCCCATTCCCCTATAGCCGCCCCATAGCCCCCTATATCTCTGCCCCATAGCCCCCTATGTCCCCCCACAGCCACCCCATGCCTCCCCATAGCCTCCCCTTCACCTCCATGGCAATCAGCCGCCTCCCTCCGTGCCTGGCGGCCGCCGGAAGCCGGCAATCGATTCCGGTCCCCTCGCACCATAGAGACGCCCCATAGGTTAACGCGGTTGGAGGACCGAGCTAGAGCGCCGCCCAACAACCGGAAGTGCAGGCCGGAAGCGGAAGCGGAGGGGCGGAGCGTCCGGACCGGAAGCGGGAGGGAGGAGGAGTGGAGTGGAGAGAGCGGCCCCCGCGTCATGGCGCGCCACGGACGTCGGACGGGAACGTCATCGGCGGCGACGGTGGGGGGGGGGGGGGGGGGGGGTCCCATTGATGTCTATGGGGGATATGGGGGGACACTATTGATGTGTATGGGGGGGTGTGGGGTCTATGGGGGGCACTATGGGGGTCCCATTGATGGGGGGGATATGGGGGTCTGTGGGGGGGTATGGGGGTCCCATATGATGGCAGTATGGGGGATATGGGGGATATGGGGGTCCCGTTGATGTCTATGGGGGTCCCATTGATGTCTATGGGGGTCCCATGGGGGTCCCCCACCCCCCATTGATGTCTATGTGGGGTCCCATCCATCCCCCCCCCCCCATTGATGTCTATGTGGGGGTCCCATCCATCCCCCACCCCCCATTGATGTCTATGGGGGGGTCCCATTGATGTCTATGGGGGGATATGGGGGTCCCATTGATGT
>NW_026637672.1:0-10761 GCF_028554395.1 Pezoporus wallicus
TGGCAAGTAACCCAAAGAAGGCTGGCAGAAAACATACTAGAAATACAATCAGGTTTGCATAAATAATGTGAACAGCTTTCTGGATTGGTTTCTCCTCTGGTGAATTGGTGTTCAGGCATCTCTTAAGGCTCCTGATCGCTTCTGTGGAGCAAAAAGTCAAGGTTGCTAATGGAAGAATAAAAATGAAGAACATGGAAAGCAGGCTCAGAGCAGCAGGCACGGTGGTATCCTTCTGGAAGCACAGGGTGGACTGGCTCTGCCGAATCTGTGCAGTGGAACTGTCGTGGTTTAAACCCAGTCAGGCAACTCGTTCACTCACTTCCCCCCCTTCTTGCCCTCCCCCTACTCCCGGAGTGACAGAGAGGAGAATCGAAAAGAATGCAACTCCCACGGGTTGAGATAAGAACAGTTTAGTAACTAAGGTATAACACAAATCACTACTGCTACCACCAATAATAACAAGGGAAGAGAATACAACATCTCACCACCAGCCAACCGATAACTCACCCCCCAGGCCCAACCAAGCACCGACCCATACCTCCTCCAACCCTGCAGTCTCCCAGCCCTTCCAGCTAACCCCCGTTACATCCTGGGCATGATGTGCTGTGGTATGGAATACCTCTTTGGCTAACTTGGGTCAGGTGTCCTGTCTCTGCTTCCTCCTGGCTTCCCCTCCCCCCTGGCAGAGCATGAGGCTCACAAAGTCCTTGGCCAAACCAAAACATCGCTATCAGCTCTGTTCCCAAGCCGAAAGTCAAAACACAGCATTGCACCAGCTACCAAGAAGGAGAAAAATGACTGCTACTGCTGAACCCAGGACAGGCACCAGTTATCACAGAAGCCCACAGAGAAGGGCTGCCTTTGATGGGTACCTGAAGGCCCTGGCTTTCAAGGGGTGTTTTATGGCAATGTATCGGTCAGTGGAGATAAATGTAATTACGTAGGTACTCACTGACATGTTGATGAAATACGTTGTCTCTGTAAACTGGTAGAGTTCATCCCGGGCTGACTTATTCCAGAGCAAATAAGCCCTAAAGGCAAGGTGCAGATGACAAAGCAGTCTGCAAAGACTAAATTGATTACATACACCCTTGTTTCTGTCCACTTCTTTATCTTGCAGAATAACACCCAGAGGGCAAGGGCATTAAATAGACCTCCAAAAAAGAAAATGACCTTATACAGAGCAAGTTCAAAGAGACAGACAGGGTGATAAAGTTCTGGACTGTGATACTGCAGTTGCTGGACACATTCATTGTCCTGTTGTGCAGAAGTCGTGTGATGTTCGGAGACCTGAAATAGGAAAAGACAGGGTAAGACTTTCCTCCTACCTCTTGATAGATGCATATCCCGTAGAAAGTAAGGTATTTAAGTAACTATTTACTTTGCCCATCACAAATGTGAATTTCAGTCTACAAAGCTGGCCTCCTCAGCCTGTAACTGGGATGCATCCTTTGTCACGCTTTGTGTACATTTACTCAGTTTAGGAGTAAATATCTCCAAGTACACTTCCAATAGGTCACGGCAGACAGTCTGTATTAAATAGTGGCATCTTGAATGGAGGGGTGGAATAGCAGTGAGAAGAGCCCCTATAGACAGTGAGGGCATTCTGTGACAATGGGATTCCTTAGGCCAGGCTGTGCACATGAGGTAAGATTACCCTTAGCTTGGTTATGAGCTAGGCAGGGATTGCAGCAGCCAAACCTAAAGCCCAGCACAACCCATGAGCAAAAGCTCTTCTAGCAGGTCTGCTGGCTTGGGAGACAGAGGAGCGGTGTGAAGGCCTGGAGGGGCATAGCAGGTGTCACTTGGTGGACATGATCATGCTCTGGCTGTAACTGGGCAGGTTTCTGAGCCTTTGGGCTGCCTTCAAAACCTGGAGCTCCTGCTCAAAGTTGAAGAAGAGAGATGAATCTTTGTTCCTGCATCCCAAAGGCATGCTTGAAACCCTAAGTGAGTGAGTCATGTAGCCGTCCACTCCTTGTGAGGGCAATGGGGGGTGCAAGGATTAACCTGATTGTAAGCCCATGCATTCCAGGAGAGAGTTCAATTCTGTGGATGTAAAGCAGACAGACACGCCTGAAAGAGGGAACACCAGTGCAAAACAAGGAGCTTGCCATTAAGGGCTGCATGAGATGGCTCCTGCTCAAGGCAGGCATTCTGCCACCCTGCCAAATCCATCAGATGTAGGTAGTAGCTACTGAGTCTGTGTCACACTGGCTGCAGGATGTTCTGCAAGAAAACTGGTTATGTGAAGAGTGTGAGTTCATGGGCTGATAAAAATCAGCTTTTGTCAGAGCCCATCCTGTGCACAGTGGCTCTATGTGGCCTGCAGAAGGAACAGTTCTCTGAACTGGTGCTTCTGTGTATATGTCACTGAATTTCTGCTTGCACCACTTTGGAAGGAATTTAACCTCTGAATTTGAAGTATGTTTTTTTTGCCATTCCTACAGGAGACTGAAATGGTGAAACACTACAGCTTTCAGAGATTTAGGAAGGAACACCATGACTGAACAGGCTTGGTTAAGCAGTTGTTTGCCTCTCCAAGCAACTCAGACCTCCTTGTGGTCAGTTGGTGAGAGCACTTGCTGCAAAATCAGACTTCAGTGACTGATAAACACACAAATAACTCAATTGCTGGGGGATATGTAAGTGTCTTAGGCACTCACAGGCACTAACGTGGGTTCTGCACAGAGCTCTCTCCAGTTCCTGTGTGCTCAGCTCTGGATTTCCCAACAGAGGCTTGCTGCTTGCTGCCTGCACCCTGGAAGGAAGCTGTTTGCTGTCACCTGAGGAAGACCTCTCTGCACTACAGTAAGTAGCAGTAGAGAAATAGCTTACATCAAAGGCTGAAGTTGCCGCATTGTTATGCTCATTAACTGCATCAGGCAGACGTCTTTGCTGGCGTGGCTGATGCCCAGATTGCTTTCATCAGCCCTGGTCTGCAATGCCAGCAGCAGCCTCTGTGCTTGAATACAAGGCAGGCAAACTGGGCTGGTGGGCTTCGCTGCATGAAAGGGCTGTGGCTGAGACCACCCTTAGAGCTGGAGATGTGGCCCCAGTGCAGTTCCCAGCATCAGGGCTCAGAAGTGCTCCAGGCAGATCAGAGACTGGTGGGAGGAGGGAGGAAATGAGCAGAGAGTTTTAAAGCAGGCCATATAGCACAGATGGGGTGTGGCTGAGCACAAAATATCTTTAAAGAGATGCAGTCTGACAAGCTAGCATATCCTGTGGCTGCTGGAAATGCTTTACAGTGGGGTAGATAAGGTGGCTGCAGCATCAGAGGAGCTAGGCAGCAGCGTGCAGCTGTGAGAAAAGGATGGAGATGGCTGTAAAACGGCATCTTGCTGCTGCTGGAGGACCAGGAACAGTCTGGGCCTCAATGGAGGAGGTCAACAGTACTGTGGCGTGTGTCCTGCTTTACCCCCATCATAGACTGGGGAGAACTGGGCAGTAGCCATCCCCCTCCACGGAAGGCCAATTTTTGCCCATTTCTATCCCATTTTAAGTCTTTTTTGGCTATTTCTAAAATATTTATGGCCCTTTCTATTCTGTTTTTGCCAAGTTCTTACCAGTTTTAAGCCTTTTTTGTCTATTTCTAATCCATTCTTGCCCATTTGTACCCCATTTTAAGCATTTTTTACTCTTTCTAAACAATTTATGACCATTTCTATCTTATTTTTGCCCATTTCTTAGGATCATAGAATAATTAGGGTTGGAAAGGACCTTAAGATCATCTAGTTCCAACCCCCCTGCCGTGGGCAGGGACACCTTACGCTAAATCATATCACCCAAGGCCTCATCCAGCCTGGTCTTGAACACTGCCAGGGATGGAGCATTCACAACCTCCCTGGATAACCTATTCCAGTGCCTCACCACCTTAACAGGAAAGAATTTGCTCCTTATATCCAATCTAAATTTCCCCTGTTTAAGTTTTAACCCGTTACCCCTTGTCCTATCACTACAGTCTCTAATGAAGAGTCCCTCTCCAGCATCCCTATAGGCCCCCTTCAGATACTGGAAGGCTGCTCTGAGGTCTCCACGCAGCCTTCTCTTCTCCAGGCTGAACAGCTCCAACTTCCACAGCCTGTCTTCATACAGGAGGTGCTCCAGTCCCCTGATCATCCTCGTGGCCCTTCTCTGGACTTGTTCCAACAGTTCCATGTCCTTTTTATGGACACCAGAACTGCACACAATGCTTCAGGCGGGGTCTCACAAGAGCAGAGTAGAGGGGCGGGATCACCTCCTTGGACCTGCTGGTCGCGCTCCTTTTGATGCAGCCCAGGATACGGTTGCTTTCTGGGCTGCGAGTACACACTGAAGCTGGCCGATGTTCATTTTCTCATCAACCAGCACCCCCAAGTCCTTCTCTGCAGGGCTGCTCTGAATCTCTTCTCTGCCCAACCTGTAGCTGTGCCTGGGATTGCTCCGACCCAGGTGTAGGACCTTGCACTTGGCATGGTTAAACTTCATGAGGTTGGCATCAGCCCAAGGCTATCTCTAAACAATTTATGGCCAAGTCTGTCTTATTTTTGCCCATTTCTTACCTGTTTTAAGCCTTTTTTGCTATTTTTGCCTTTTGGTAACCCATTTTAACTCCTTTATGCCTATTTCTAAAAAAAATTATGGCCATTTCTAGCCTGTTTTATGTTTTTCTTAGCTATTTCTAAACTGGTTTGGGCTATTTCTAACCTTTTTTTTCCCAGTTCTAATTCTTTTTAAACCATTTTGGCCATTTCCAAACCCTTTTTGTCCAGTTCTTCCCAATTTCTTGCCATTTCTAACCCATTTTTGCCTTTTCCTGTCTTGGTTGCTGTTTTTCATCCCTCTTGCCTCCCTCCTTCCACCCCGCTCTTTCCTTTAGCAAGTGTGTGTCTGCAAGGGATGGATTTGTTCCACCCTCTGCTTTCACCAATTGGTCTGTAATTTGCCTGTAGTTATCCTCCCCATTTCTGCATTTTATAGAATCATGGAATGGTTCATGTTGGAGGGGACCTTAAAGCTCATCCAGGTCCAACCCCTGCCACGGGCGGGCAGGGACACGTCACACTAGAGCAGGGTGCTCCAAGCCCCTGTGTCCCACGTGGCCTTGAACACTGCCAGGGATGGGGCAGCCACAGCTTTTCTGGGCACCCTGTGCCAGCGCCTCAGCACCCTCACAGGGAACAGCTTCTGCCTGAGAGTTCATCTCAGTCCCCCCTCTGTCAGGTTCAAGCCATTCCCCTTGTCCTGTTCCTACAGGCCCTTGCCCAAAGCCCCTCTCCAGGTTTCTTGTAGCCCCTTTAGGCACTGGAGCTGCTCTAAGGTCTCCCCTTCAGGAGCCTTCTCTTCTCCAGGCTGAACAAGCCCATCTCTCTCTGCCTGGCTCCACAGCAGAGGTGCTTCAGCCCTTGCAGCACCTCCATGTTTTCCTCTGGCTTACTCGAGCAGCTCCACATCCCTCTTTAGTTGGGGCTCAAGATCTGGATGCAGGACTTTGCTCTTACGCTGGCATGAATGCAGAGTGACACTTTAACAGCTGGACAGATCTAGATCCTCCTATTGAAATACCCGGGGCCAGTAAATGAGATCAAAAGCACATCCTCTGCTTGAACAAGGAAGAAGTTGTTTTGTTCAACTTGTTTATGTGCTTAATTCAAGAAGTTTTTTCCCTTCCAGTCAGTTACATTCGCGTGATTGTAAACGTCACCGGAAATCTCAGCTTGATTTGCTTTCCTGGGTTGAGATCATTGCATTGCTTTTTCCTAAACAGCAATTGCTTTGCTTGCAGGCTGTTTTGCAGCAGCTCTAGGGGGAATTCCCACTATTTTTCTAATCATGCTGTTGGATGTTGTAACGATGCAGGTCCCCGGTTTCCTCTTGACATTTGGGTACTACCAGCAGAGCTTACGGCTCTTGGTGTTGTCGTTGTTGAATTAGTACCCATGCAGTCTTTCCAACCCAATGGGAGTCCACCACAGAACTCACAGCGTGTTGTCCTTGTTTATGATGCCTTCTGTCTCGGCGATGTAGGCAACTTGACAAAGCTTTGCCGTCCTGATCTGCTGGTGTGGGCAGAGACTCGTGGGGCAGTTTCAGGGCTAAGAGCTGATTTTCCTGAGAGGGATCCCAGCTCTGCAGCAGAGGAGCTGCACTGCTGAGGAGAAGGCAAGGGCTGGAGGGAGGACCAGGAACTGCAGGTCAGCCCCGTTATTTTTCTGTAATGAGAGGGGTAAAGGACTGGCACAGTTTGCCTGGAGAGGTGGTGGATGCACCATCCCTGGAAACATTCAAGGCCAGGCTGGATGTGGTTCTGAGCACCCTGATCTAGTTGAAGATGTCCCTACTCATTGCAGGGGAGGCTGGACTGGAAGACCTTTAAAGGTTCCTTCCAACCAAAACCGTTCTGTGATCCTATAGTTAGAACCCCAGGGAATGCAGGCGTTTCCCTACAGCTGCTGAGGGTCTCTTCAAAACCCCAAAGCCACAGTTATCCTTCTTTCTGTCGTGGTTTAAACCCAGTCAGGTAACTCGTTCACTCACTCCCCCCCTTCTTTCCCTCCCCCTGCTCCCAGAGGGACGGAGAGGAGAATCAAAAAGAATGCAACTCCCACGGGTTGAGATAAGAACAGTTTAGTAACTAAGGTATAACACAAATCACTACTGCTACCACCAATGATAATAATGATAAAGGAAATAACAAGGGAAGAGAATACAAGACCTCAGCACCAGCAGACCGATAACTTGCCCCCCCTCAGCCCAACCAAGCACCGACCGATACCTCCTCCAACCCTGCAGTCTCCCAGCCCTTCCGGCTCCCTCCCAGTTACATCCTCGGCATGACGTGCTGTGGTATGGAATACCTCTTTGGTCAGTTTGGGTCAGGTGTCCTGTCTCTGCTTCCTCCTGGCTTCCCCTCCCCCCTGGCAGAGCATGAGGCTCACAAAGTCCTTGGCCAAACCAAAACATCCTTGTTATCAGCTCTGTTCCTGAGCTGAAAGTCAAAACACTGCACTACACCAGCCACCAAGAAGGAGAAAAATGACTGCTACTGCTGAACCCAGGACACTTTCTTATGGAAGGGCTGCTAGTTCTCACGCTCTTTGGTGTGTCTGGTGGGATTGTGCCCTTGCTGAAGCTCCTCTTTGGTACCTTGAGCTAAAGTGCTTTGCTGCCACGAGGTTAAATTCATCTGGGGGAACATATTTTAATGCAGCCAGGGAGGGGAAACTGGCTTATTTGAAATACTGAGGGCTGTTCAGCATGTGGTTCACATTAAACGTTTGCTACCACCAGTACCAGTACCAGCGCGAGTAACATCCAGCTCTGGGCATATTCGCTTTTATTTCAGCCTGTTTGACCTGGTCACTTACCAGCATAGCAAGTATCGCATCTTGAAAGCAAAGCTGCTCTGGTGCAGCTGATGGACCCCTGAGCCCAGCAGGAGGCCTGAGGCTGCTTTTCCCTTTACCAACAAGAACAATGGCACTTGAACCACAGCAGGTTGTAGAACTTTCGTGTGCATAACCCCAAATGTATCTACCTTTCCTAGCCTGCCAGGCATGCGGCGTTAGTGCAAGTTTCTAGTTCACTAAAGGGTATTACCTGGTAAATGTTTGACAGTGACAAGACTTCAGCTGTACCATAGCTGATGAGGGGCTTACAGACCAGAACACAGCCTGTTCCACGGATGGGCTTTTCCGGTCTGTTTTGCCCCACTCGCAGGGACAGAGATGTGTATTTAGCCCCTGATCTCAAGAAGATGCCATGACAGGGCTGTGCCTGCAGGCAGACAGCGCATTTCCGAGGGAGGCCTCTCTACTGCTGCCTTTGCCGGACCCTGGTGATCACAGAGCCCTGCAGGTGATGCATGCTGCCCAGCACGCAGCGTGCTGCTGAGCCCAGCCATACAGGGGCAAGGTCCTTGGATGCTGCAGTGAAGCATTTCAAAGTGGCATGGGAGGAAGAGGTAAGGCCACTGGGGATGTGAATGGAAAACTCTGTAATTGCTACTTAGTGTGCACCCAGCAAGCGCGTTGGGAACGTGCATCTACCTTCTGTGCACACAGCAGCATCCCCTCCTATTCGGTGCCTGCTGCCAGAGCTTATCTGCTCTGTTGGTGGCATTAGTGTCGCTGCACAGCTAACACTGATGGGTGGCTGTAACACATCACTGCTCAGCTGCTTGCCTTAGAGAGAGGATTCCCTTTGTGCAGCTGCCTCTCACAGCTTGATGACTGCTGCAGAGGTTTGAAGCTCCGTGACAGACAAGACTATGTATATTTAAAGATTCCTGCTTTTAATGAAATTAAACAGTTGTCCTGAAAAAATAAAGATGTTACCAGGCCAGGAGCACGTTTCTTTTGTCTTGTCTTCCCTAATACTCTCTTACAGTCTCTTCCCTTCCTGTCTGTCTCTCTTCCCTTCCTGTCTCTTGTACTCTTTTCTCCCATATTCTCTTAGTCTCTTCCATTTTCTTCCGGTCTCTTCCCTTCCCTTCTCGTTCTGTTTTCTTAGATTCCTATATATTCTCTTAGTCTTTTCTAATCTCTATTCTCCTCCCTTCTCTTCTATCCCTTTGCATGTTCCTGTATTCTCTTCTCTTTATCTCTTCTATTGTCCTGTATTCTCTTCTAGTCTCTTCCCTTCCCTTATGTTCTCTAATATTCTCTTCTCTTCCCTTTTCTTTTAAGTTCTCTTACGTTCTCTTACATTCTCTTCCCTTATCTTAGATTCTCTTATAGTCTCTCCTCATAATATTCCTTTCTCTTATATTCTTTTCACTTCCCTTCTTCTCTCTTAGAGTCTCTTCCCTCTTTTATATTCTCTTCCCTTTTTTTATAGTCTAACATTTTCTTATTTTCCCTTCTATTGTCTTACCCTGTATAGTGTTTTCACTTACTCCCGTCTCTCTTCTATATTTGCTTACATACTCTTCGCTTAGATTCCCTTCTATTTTATTTGCTTGTATACTCTTTATGGTCTCTTCTGTTTCCGTTTCTTAAATTCTCTACATTTCTTCTTCCTTTTCCTGTATGCTCTTAAATTTTTCTCTCTTGGCTTCTCTTAGATTCTCTTCTCTACTCTTCTAGTCTTAGATTCTCTTATATTCCATGTTCTCTCCCCTATATTCTCTTCTTAGATGCTCTTCAATTCTCTTCTTTAATCTTATAATGTTAGACTCTATTAGATCTCTTACGTTCCCTGATATTCTTTTCCCCTAGATGCTCTTTTCTAGTAATGTCTTAAATTCTCTTCCCTTCTGTTCTCTTCCCCATATTCAATTGTACCCTTACCTTCTCTTCCATTAGATTGCCTCAGAACCTCTGCTCTTGTGTTCACTCTCATTCTGAAGGAAGGTAGGAGGGAATGAAAGGAGGAAGGGAAGGAAAAAGGAAAGATTGAAGGAAGGAGGGGAAAAAAGGAGCGAAGGAGCCATTTATTTATGGCCATTTCTATCCCATTTTTGCCCATTTCTCACTGGTTTAAGCCATTTTTTTGTGCTATTTCTAACCCATTTTAAACCTTTTCCCATTTCTAAACCGGTTTTGGCCATTCCTAACCCACTTTTGGCCACTTCTAACCATTTTTTGACATTTTCTAACCTGGTTTAAGCCATTTTTGGTAATTTTTAACCCATTTTAAGCCATTTTGGTTTTGTTGGTTTTTTTTTACACATTTTTCCCTTTTTAACCCATTTTAATGTGTTTTTGTTTGGTTTTTTGTTTTTTTTTTTTGTATTTCGAAACTGGATTTGGCCATTTCCAACTCATTTTTGCCAAATTTTAACCCATTTTTACCCGTCTTTGTCTATTTCTAGTGCATTTATGCCCACTTCTAAATGGTTGTAAGCTTTTATTTGCTATTTCTAAACTTTTTGCTGCTTCTGACCCGATTTTGTCCGCTTCTATCCTGTTTAAAGCCATTTTTTTCCCCAATTTCCACCTCTTTTTGGCTCATTTCTAACTCAGTTTAACCCACTTTTTTCTTTTTCTAACCCATTTGTGCCCATTTGTCCCCAGTTTTAAGCCATTTTTGGCCACTTGTAATTCTATTCATGCCATTTTTAGCCATTTGTAACCCTTTTATGTCCAACTCTAACCTGTTTTAAGCCATTTTTGGCCATTTCTACACCTTTTTTCTTCATTTCTAACGCAATTTTTGCCACGTCAAGAACATTTTTGTCCATTTCTTACCCGTTTGAAGCCATTTTTTTCTGTTTCTAAGCCACTTTCCCCATTTCTAACCTATTTTAAGCCATTTTTGTCTATTTCTAAACAATTTATGGCCATTTCTATCCCATTTTTTGCCCATTTCTTACCAGTTTTAAGCCATTTTTGGCTATTTCTAACCCATCTTTCCCATTTCTAACCCATTTAAAGCTTTTTTTTTTTTTGGCTATTTCTGAACAATTTAGGGCCATTTCTGTCCCGTATTTGCCCACTTCTAACCCCTTTTAATCCATTTTTGCCCATTTCTAACCCGTTTTACCCACTTCTTACTTGTTTTAATCCCTTTTGGGCCATTTCTAGTCTTTGACCATTTGTAAGGTGATTTAAACCTTACAAAATTTTTTTTTTCCTTTTCTAACCCATTTTTGCCTATTTCTTCTCTCATTTTAGGTACGGGACAAAAAAAACAAAAAAAGTTACTTTGGTACCGAAAAGTCCGCGTGTGCTGCCACCACGTGTCCAAACTTCGGTACTGCAGAGGGGTGGGAGGAGGCATGGCGTGGAGCTGGACAAGGCTCGCTGCTGCCGTCTGGCCAAGAGCAGGTACTACAGG
>NW_026637673.1:0-1068 GCF_028554395.1 Pezoporus wallicus
CCAACCCCTCCTTTGTGACCACCCCGTGCCCATGCCTTACATGGGTCACCGCCACGCTCATCCCGCTGGAGCACAGCTCCAGGTGGAACCGGTTGTGGTCGCTGGTGCCTACAAGGGGCAGGAACAGGCAGGGCTGTGGTGAGGAGCAGGGCGGGGACAGGGAGGGACCCCTCAGGGTTGGGCTCGGGGGGTTCGGGGTCACCCTCGATGCCGTAGATCTTGGCCTGCAGCTCATGGAAGAGCCCCCGGAGCTTCTCGAAGTCGTCCAGGACCTTCACGTACTCGGTGCTGGGCTGGGACGCGAACTGGCTCAGGTAGAGCCGCGTGTCGGGGCTGTTGAAGTTGTTGCCCACCTGCGGCGGGGCAGCCGTGGGTCCAGGCGCTGCCGGGGGGGCTCCGGCACCGGCACCAGGGACAGGGCCTGAAGGGTCCTGGCCAACCAGGTACGGGCAGGGGGTGCAGGCGCAGGTACAGGCACAGGAACAGGCAGAGGGTAGAGGCAGCACAGGTACAGGCACAGGTACAGGTGCAGATACAGTCACAGGAACAGGCAGAGGGTAGAGGCAGAGGGTACAGGTGCAGATACAGGCACAGGTACAGGCAGCACATGTACAGGCACAGGTACAGGCAGGTACAGGCAGAGGGTACAGGCAGCACAGATACAGGCACAGGTACAGGCAGCACAGGTACAGGCACAAGAACAGGCAGAGGGTAGAGGCAGAGGGTACAGGTGCAGATACAGGCACAGGTACAGGCAGCACAGGTACAGGCACAGGTACAGGCAGTGCAGGGACAGGCAGCACAGGCACAGGTACAGGCACAGGTACAGGCAGCACAGGTACAGGTACAGGCACAGGTACAGGCGGCACAGGTACAGGCACAGGTATAGGCAGGTGCAGGCAGAGGGTACAGGCAGCACAGGCACAGGTACAGGCCCAGGTATAGGCAGGTACAGGCACAGGTACAGGCAGCACAGGTACAGGCACAGGTACAGGCACAGGTACAGGCACAGGTAGAGGCAGCACAGGCACAGGTACAGGCACAGGTACAGGCAGCACAGGTACAGGT
>NW_026637674.1:0-1059 GCF_028554395.1 Pezoporus wallicus
TTGCAAAGCTTCTTGTGTGCTGAAGAGACACAGCACTAGCTTTCCCTGCTGGTCCTTCTGCCGTGTGAGCAGATGCCACTGTTCATTCTGTGCTGTGTTGCTGCCAGCAGGGAGCAGGCTCTGGACTGATTCTATTCAAATGCTTTTCCTGTGTGAGTGTTAGCAGTGAAAGCAACGATGGAGGCACCAATGTAAAGGTGATTGTGTGCTGAACAGGTCCAGCACCAGCTTTCAATCCTTGCTCTTCTGCTGTGGGAGCAGAGGCCAAACGTTCGTGCTGTACTCACTGTGCTGCTGGGCAGCTGAGACCACCTGAGAATTTGGATTCAAATGGACTTTTAGGTATGAAACCGAGGAGAGACTGCAATGATGGTGACCCCGTTGCAAAGCTGCTTGTGTGCTGAAGAAGCAGAGCACTAGCTTTCCCTGCTGCTCCTTCTGCCGTGTGAGCAGATGCCACTGTTCATTCTGTGCTGACTGTGTTGCTGCACAGCAGAGAGCAGAACAGGTCCAGCAACAGCTTTCAATCCTTGCTCTTCTGCCGTGTGAGCAGACTCCACTGTTCATTCTGTGCTGTGTTGCTGCGCAGCAGAGAGCAGCCTCTGGACTGATTCCATTCAAATGCTTTTCCTGAATGAAAGTGAGCAGTGAAAGCAACGATGGAGGCACCGATGTAAAGGTGATTGTGTGCTGAACAGGTCCAGCACCAGCTTTCAATCCTGGCTCTTCTGCTGTGGGAGCAGAGGCCAAACATTCGTGCTGTACTCACTGTGCTGCTGGGCAGCTGAGAGAGACCACCTGAGAATTTGGATTCAAATGGACTTTTAGGTATGAAACCGAGGAGTGACTGCAATGATGGTGACCCCGTTGCAAAGCTGCTTGTGTGCTGAAGAGACACAGCACTAGCTTTCCCTGCTGGTCCTTCTGCCGTGTGAGCAGATGCCACTGTTCATTCTGTGCTGACTGTGTTGCTGCGCAGCAGGGAGCAGGCTCTGGACTGATTCTATTCAAATGCTTTTCCTGTATGGGTGTTAGCAGTGAAAGCAACGATGGAGGAAC
>NW_026637675.1:0-1055 GCF_028554395.1 Pezoporus wallicus
GTGTCCGTCTGCTCCCACATTCGAAGAGCCAGGAGGGAAAGCATGTGCGGGGCATCTTCAGCACACAGTCAGCTTTGCAATGCTGTCACCATTATTGCTGTCACTCCTCGGTTTCATACCTAAATGTACATTTGAATGCAACCTCTCCAAAGCTGCTTCTCAGCTGCCCAGTAGCACAGCGATTAGTGCACGAACTTCTGGCTTCTGCTCCCAGATCCGAAGAGCCAGGAGGGAAAGCATGTGCTGGGCATCTTCAGCACACAGTCAGCATTGCAACGGTGTCACCATCATTGCTGTCGCTCCTCGCTTTCATACCTAAAGGTCCATTTGAATGCACCCTCTTCGGAGCTTGCTCTCGGCTGCCCAGCAGCACAGTGAGTAGAGCACGAACGGTTGCTGTCTGCTGCCAGAGCCGAAGAGCCAGGAGGGAAAGCATGTGCTGGGCATCTTCAGCACACAGTCAGCTTTGCAACGGTGTCACCATCATTGCTGTCGCTCCTCGCTTTCATACCTAAAGGTCCATTTGAATGCACCCTCTTCGGAGCTTGCTCTCGGCTGCCCAGCTGCACAGTGAGTAGAGCACGAACATGTGCGCTTTGCCGTCTGCTAGCACAGTGGAGGAGCCAGGAGGGAAAGCATATGCTGGGCATCTTCAGCACACAGTCAGCTTTGCAACAGTGCCTCCATCATTGCTGACGCTTTTCACTTTCATACCTAGAAGTTCATTTGAATCCACCTTCTCCGCTCATTGCTCTTGGCTGTCCAGCGGCACAGTCAGTAGAGCACAAACGTCTGGCCTCTGCTCCCAGAGCCGAAGATCCGGGAGGGAAAGCATGTACTGGGCATCTTCAGCACACAGTCAGCTTTGCAACAGTGCCTCCATCATTGCTGACGCTTTTCACTTTCATACCTAGAAGTTCATTTGAATCCACCTTCTCCGCTCATTGCTCTTGGCTGTCCAGCGGCACAGTCAGTAGAGCACGAACGTCTGGCCTCTGCTCCCAGAGCCGAAGATCCGGGAGGGAAAGCATGTACTGGGCATCTTCGGCACACAG
>NW_026637676.1:0-10477 GCF_028554395.1 Pezoporus wallicus
GTGGCGTCAGCGCGCCCCGGATGCGGACCGGTCCGCGGTGGGGCGGAAGCGGCGGGCGCTGAGGCGGAGAGGCGGCTTCGGGCCCCATGTACACCCCGGGCGGGCCGGGCTGCCCGGCGGGCGGCGGCGCCGGGGGCGGCGGGCGGGGGCTCCCGAAGCAGCCGGAGCGGAGCCTGGCCTCGGCGCTGCCCGGCGCCCTCTCCATCACCGCGCTCTGCACGGCGCTGGCCGAGCCCGCCTGGCTCCGCATCCACGGCGGGACGTGCGCCCGGCAGGAGCTCGGCGTCGCCGATGTCCTGGGTTACGTTGACCCCGAGCTGCTCCGAGGTGAGGCCGGGCATGGAGCGCGTCCCCCCTCCCGCGGGGTCCTCCGGTACCTCCCTTGAGGCTTCGGCCCCTGCCCGGGCCGCTCCGGTGTTGGCTGAGCCCGAGGGCAACGGGAGAAGCACGAATCCATTGATCCTAACGCGAGCTGCTGGGTGACCGAGGCGTGGAACCGGGGGGAGGCTTGGGATGGACGGGAGCTTAAAGCTCCTCCAGCTCCAGCCCCTGCCACGGGCAGGGACCCCTTCCACTGGAGCAGCTTGGTCCAAGCCCCTGTGTCCAACCTGGCCTTGAACACTGCCAGGGATGGGGCAGCCACAGCTTCTCTGAGCACCCTGTGCCAGCGCCTCAGCACCCTCACAGGGAAGAGCTTCTGCCTAAGAGCTCATCTCAGTCTCCCCTCTGGCAGGTTAAAGCCATTCCCCTTGGCCTGTCCCTGCAGGCCCTTGTCCCAAGCCCCTCTCCAGGTTTCCTGCAGCCCCTTCAGGCACTGGAGCTGCTCTCAGGTCTCCCCTTCAGGAGCCTTCTCTTCTCCAGGCTGCCCCAGCCCAGCTCTCTCAGCCTGGCTCCAGAGCAGAGCTGCTCCAGCCCTTGCAGCATCTCCATGGCCTCCTCTGGCCTCCCTCCACCAGCTCCATGTCCTCATGCTGGGGACCCCAGCACTGCACACAGGGCTGCAGGGGGGGCTCACAAGAGTAGAGGGGCAGGATCCCCTCCCTGAGCTGCTGCTCACGCTCTGGGGGTGCAGCCCAGCACTGGGGGGGTTCTGGGCTCAAGCGCTCACTGAAGCCGTCTCATGGGGAACTTCTCCTCACCCAACACCCCCAAGTCCTTCTCCTCTCCAGGCTCCCCCAGGCTGTGTCTGTGCTGGGGATTGCCCTTCCCCAGGAGCAAGGTCCCTTTGGATCCCCTCCCTTCCCTCCCGCCTGTCACTGCCCCACGCAGCGCTCTGCCCCGTGCGGGGTTTGGGTGGAAAAGCAGCGTTCTGTGGTGCTCAGCCCCTGCCGCTCTCCCTCCCCTCGCAGATTACTGCATGAACCCGCAGACCGTGCTGCTGCTCCGGGTCATCGCCGCCTTCTGCTTCCTGGGAATCATCTGCAGCCTCTCCGCTTTCCTCCTGGATGTCTTCGGACCCAAGCACCCGGCGCTGAAGATCACCCGGCGCTACGCGTTCGCTCACATCCTCACAGGTAAATCCCTGCAGGAGCAGCCCGTGCTGCTCTGGGTTTCCATCCCGGACCTTCAAAGGATGGAAGAAAAGCCCCCAGAGGGTGTTTTCCATGCCTTGGATCCTTGCTGTGCTTCCCGTCCTACAGGGCCGCCCCTGCACTGGGTTTCACCTTCCGTGGTGATAATGGAGTTAAATCTTGGTGGGGATGGTTAGGGGTGAACATTAAGCGTCCCTTGGTGGGTCTTAGTCCTTAAAGAGGTGTCCTAGAGCCTCTCAGGGGAGAAAGGCCCTATGTTTTTGACTCCGGAGGTCAAAGGAGCTTTAATATCCCTTATCCCTGCTGGAATTCCCAGCTGAGCCCTGAGTAGCTCATCCCCCTTCCCCATGGAGCAATGATTCATCCCTGCTGCTCCTCTGAGCTCCCATAGAGCCCCCTTTCCGACCCTAACCCACCTCCCCCTGTGCTCCTCCTGCATTTCCCCCCCTATCCCGATGGATCTGGAGCATCCCCAGCTCTGCCCTCGGGGCTCGCTCAGGGTCTCTGCTCTCCCCCCCCGCAGTCCTGCAGTGCGCCACCGTCATCGGGTTCTGCTACTGGGCCTCGGAGCTCATCCTGGCGCAGCAGCAGCAGCACAAGAAGTACCACGGCTCCCAGGTCTACGTCACCTTCGCCGTCAGCTTCTACCTGGTGGCGGGCGCCGGCGGCGCCTCCATCCTGGCCACGGCCGCCAACCTCCTGCGCCATTACCCCACCGAGGAGGAGGAGCAGGCCCTGGAGCTGCTCTCCGAGATGGAGGAGAACGAACCCTACCCCGCCGAGTACGAGGTCATCAACCAGTTCCAACCGCCGCCGGCCTACACCCCCTGAGCCCGGCGCCGCTTCCTCTGCCCCCCCCCTCCATCCGCACCCCCAACTCCATCACTCTTCCCCCTCGGCCCTGCCCTGCCCCAGAGGAAGGACCTTGTCGGCTCAGCCCATCCGTGTCCTCCTCCCATCTCTTCCATGGACTCCGATTTGGAACCCTCTTGGTGGAAGGAGCGTCGGGGCGGCTCCTTCCCGGGGTTTTATCCCCTTGGAGCTCTCCCGCGGAGGGAAGGAGGGAATCCCGCACCCCGCTGAGCTCCGGTCCCCCCCTCCACCGAGCCATCCCATCACCGGTGTCTCTATTTACAGCGGTTCATCGGGATCTCTACCCCAGCACTGCGGGATGGAGCCCGACCCGCACCACCACCGCCGCCACCGCTCCCTGGTTTGCACTTTAGTTCAGGCTCCGGGTGGGATGGGGACGGATTCGGGACCGACACATGGGACTTATCACCCCCAGAAGCTCTTTGCCCCCCCGCAGCAGGTCTGGGGGCAGCTTTTATCCCGTTCCCCCCCCCATTGAGCCGATCGGGGGGGGTTTAACCCACATTTGGGCACAGCGCCGGCTCCCGGCTGGGAAAGCGGCCTCTGCCCGTGGTTTTATGCAAGATCCCGCCCCCCCCCCCCGCCAGCCAAACTCCTGCTTTTTGCCCCCACTTCCATTGCTCTCGGTGTTTCCGTGCCCCACTCTTCGCTGATGATCCCGGTTCCCAGCACGAACACTGAGGAGCGCCGGCCCTGGAGCCAGCACCTCCCTGGCAGCACCGGAGAGCCGAGGGGAAAACCGAGCCCGGCAGCGCCAGGCCTGGAGGAGGAGGTCGCTGCAGGGATGGAGCAGGATTTTGGGGCTGTTTAAAGCAATTCAAGCAGCCAAAGGCCCCCCCAGGGACACATCAACCCAAGCACCGCAGTGCTGCCGTCCTCGAGCCTGGATCCGCGGAGGGCTTAGAGAAGGAGGTTTGGGACTGGAACGTCGCTCCGTGTAGGTTCCCATCCATCCCTCTCATGCTTTTATTCCCTGTTTTGTTGCTGTTTAGCCCAGCTCGTCCCTTTCCCCCGCTCCCTGCACCCGCAGCAGCTATGCAAGAGCTCCGGCCGCGCTCCGGGGCTCCGGCTGGGGCATGAAACCGGCTCCGGGAAGCGCTGCCTGCGCCTGGAGAGGCTCCGAAGGGGGGGAATCGGCCCCTGCAGCCCCTCAACGGGAGCCTGCCGGCCTCTGCCTGGAGAAGTTTGGGATTCTGAGCTGCAGGAGGGGCCTCGAGCGTCCCCATCCGGGCACAAGCACTCGGGGTTCCTGCACAAACCCCCCCCTCACTCGGGCCCGGGGCATCGCTTCCTACCGGGAGCGAGGTGGGAACCGGGGATGGGCTCCCCCAGCCCCGCTTGGGGGGAATAAAGGGGGTGCAAGAGCTGTGTGGAGCCTGGCTTTGTGCTGGGGAAAGGGGGGGTGTGTGTAATCCCTTATTGCCCCTTGTAACCCCCTGCCTGTACACTGCCCTCCAGAGCCCCAGCCTGGGTTGGGTTGGAAGGGACCTTAAAGCTCCTCCAGCTCCAACCCCTGCCACGGGCAGGGACCCCTTCCACTGGAGCAGCTTGCTCCAAGCCCCTGTGTCCAACCTGGCCTTGAGCACTGCCAGGGATGGGGCAGCCACAGCTTCTCTGGGGCCCTGAGGTTTAGCATCACTTTGCTTTGTGGGGCCCTGGAGAGCGCTGTCCAGGGAGGCTCTGCACAGAGGGAGGTGCAGGTGGGTCGGGAGGGGAGGATGTCGATGCTGCAGGCGCTGTTCTGGAAGGCAGCAGGGGCAGGACCATGCCCAGCTCCTGGTTTCCATCCTGGTTCTTCACCTTGGGGGAGCAGGGGCTGGATGCTTGCGTGCTCCAGCACCCTCGAGGGCACCCAGCACTCGGGTGCTGCACCAGTGGGGCTCTGGGTGCCTGGTGTGGTTTAAGCCGCTGCTGGCAGCATTCCGGAGGAGTCCAGCTGTAAGGGCTCCCCAGCAGCACTCCCTGTACGGGTGCTTTGGGACTGGGAGCAGGGCTGGAGGTCTGCACCCTGTGAGCCATGGAGGAGTAGCACAGAGGTAGGTTTGGGTGGCAAAGCATGGATGCATTGCCATAGCGCTGCTGGGGAGGGTGCTGTGTGTAGGTGATGCCCAGCAGCAGTTTTCTGCCCTGGCTCCACCACCCTCACATAAATCACTTCTTCCTTATCTCCAACCTGAACTCCCCCTGTTTCAGTCTGAACCCATCACCCCTTGCCCCATCCCTATAGTCCCTGATGAAGAGCCCCTCTCCAGCATCCTTGTAGCCCCCTTCACACACTGGAAGCTGCTCTGAGGTCTCCAGCAGCTTCTCCTCTCTAGGCTGAACAGCCCCAGTGTCCTCAGCCTGGCTCCATAACCCCCCTGTCCACACCCCGTGGTCCCCCAGAACTCCCCATTGCCCCTCAAAACCCTTCACTGATCCCCCTAATCCCACATTGCCCACTGTGACCCCCATAACCCCCTTGCTCCCCATAAGCATCCATGGGATGGGTTTTCACCGTGCTGGTGTTCCTGGGCTTCATCCCACCAGATTCTGGCCCGAGGGGGCTCATGGCCCAGCCGCAGCCATACCCCCCTCCCGGGATCCCGTTTCACTTCCCACCTTCAGGAACCCCAATAGGGGCTGTCCCTGTGGCAGCATTAATGGGGTGCACCCCTCCTGCAACCCTGCTTTTAACCCCCCTTAGGAACTGACCCCAAATATCCCATATAAATGTGAATCCCCACCTTAAAGCCGTTGGATCATGGGAAAGGGTGCGGGGGGTCTGGATCCATCCAATGACTGGATTCCCCCCCCCCCCCAGAAGAGGTTTTTCTCTATGGGTGACACGATTGTTACCCCCTGTCTACACCTGCCCCCCCCCCCCCATGTCTGTGTCCCCCCCTCGGGTCATTTGGGGACACGGAGGGGCCATGCTGGTCACAAACCTTTATTGCAGCAGCAGCAGGGGGGGCTGTGACCCCCGTCCGTTTTGGGGGGGTCTCCCTGAGTTTCCCACATTGCTCCCAAGCCCCCCCCCCCCCCCCAAGTGCTGGTGGTGCCCGAGGGCCGCTCGTACCGCTTCCCCCCCATTCCCGTCCCGCTCCTCCCCATTCCCACACCGCTCCCCCCCATTCCCATCCCTCTCCCCCCCATTCCCATCCTGCTCCCCACCCCATTCCTGTCCCCCTTCCCGCACCGCTTCCCCCATTCCCATCCCTCTCCCCCCCATTCCCGTCCCTCTCCCCCCGATTCCCGCTCCGCTCCCCCCCATTCCCGCACCGCTCCCCCCGTGCCCCCCCCGCTCAGGGCCGCTCCCGCAGCCGCCGGCCCACGAGGCTCCGCAGCGTTCCCCGCTCGGACTCGTTCCTGCGGACGCGGGCGGGGGGGGCCGCGGCGGGGCCGGGGCCCAGGGAGGGGCTGGAGCGCGCCCTGCTCAGCGCGGGGGGGGCCCGGGGGGCCGCTCCCGGCTCCGCCTCCGCCTCCCAGCCCGGCTCGGCCCGGCCGCGGAGCCACGAGTCCAGCACCCGCACGTAGGTCTCGTAGCGCCGGCGCTGCGGGGGGGGCACCGCAACGGGGTCAGCGCGGGGACAGCGGGGTCACCGTGGGGACAACGGGGTCACCATGGGAACAATGGTGCCACCATGGCCACAACAGGGTCACCGTGGGGACAATGGAGCCATCATGGCCAGAACAGGGTCACCGTGGGGACAATGGAGCCACCATGGCCACAACAGGGTCACCGTGGGGACAATGGAGCCATCATGGCCAGAACAGGGTCACCGTGGGGACAATGGTGCCACCACAGCCAGAACAGGGTCACCATGGGGACAATGGTGCCACCACGGCCAGAACAGGGTCACCGTGGGGACAATGGTGCCATCATGGCCAGAACAGGGTCACCATGGGGACAATGGAGCCACCATGGCCACAACAGGGTCACCGTGGGGACAATGGAGCCACCACGGCCACAACAGGGTCACCGTGGGGACAATGGAGCCACCACGGCCACAACAGGGTCACCGTGGGGACAATGGTGCCACCATGGCCAGAACAGGGTCACCGTGGGCACAATGGTGCCACCATGGCCCGAACAGGGTCACCGTGGGGACAATGGTGCCACCATGGCCAGAACAGGGTCACCATGGGCACAATGGTGCCACCATGGCCCGAACAGGGTCACCGTGGGGACAATGGTGCCACCACGGCCAGAACAGGGTCACCGTGGGGACAATGGTGCCAACACATCCAGAACAGGGTCACCATGGGGACAATGGTGCCAACACATCCAGAACAGGGTCACCATGGGCACAATGGTGCCACCATGGCCAGAACAGGGTCACCGTGGGGACAATGGTGCTGCCATAGCCAGAACAGGGTCACCGTGGGCACAATGGTGCCACCACGGCCAGAACAGGGTCACTGTGGGGACAATGGTGCTGCCATAGCCAGAACAGGGTCACCATGGGGACAATGGAGCCACCATAGCCAGAACAGGGTCACCGTGGGGACAATGGTGCTGCCATAGCCAGAACAGGGTCACTGTGGGGACAATGGTGCCATAGCCAGAACAGGGTCACCGTGGGGACAATGGTGCCACCACGGCCAGAACAGGGTCACCGTGGGCACAATGGTGCCACCACGGCCAGAACAGGGTCACCATGGGCACAATGGTGCCACCATGGCCAGAACAGGGTCACCGTGGGCACAATGGTGCCACCACGGCCAGAACAGGGTCACCGTGGGGACAACGGTGCCACCATGGCCAGAACAGGGTCACCGTGGGGACAATGGTGCCACCGCGGCCAGAACAGGGTCACTGTGGGGACAATGGAGCCACCACGGCCAGAACAGGGTCACCGTGGGGACAATGGTGCCACCACGGCCACAACAGGGTCACCATGGGGACAATGGTGCCACCACGGCCAGAACAGGGTCACCATGGGCACAATGGTGCCACCACGGCCAGAACAGGGTCACCGTGGGGACAATGGTGCCACCATGGCCAGAACAGGGTCACCGTGGGCACAATGGTGCTGCCATAGCCAGAACAGGGTCACCATGGGGACAATGGAGCCACCACGGCCACAACAGGGTCACCATGGGGACAATGGTGCCACCACGGCCAGAACAGGGTCACCATGGGCACAATGGTGCCACCACGGCCAGAACAGGGTCACCGTGGGGACAATGGTGCCATCATGGCCAGAACAGGGTCACCATGGGGACAATGGAGCCACCATGGCCACAACAGGGTCACCGTGGGGACAATGGAGCCACCACGGCCACAACAGGGTCACCGTGGGGACAATGGAGCCACCACGGCCAGAACAGGGTCACCGTGGGGACAATGGTGCCACCATGGCCAGAACAGGGTCACCATGGGCACAATGGTGCCACCATGGCCCGAACAGGGTCACCGTGGGGACAATGGTGCCACCATGGCCCGAACAGGGTCACCATGGGCACAATGGTGCCACCATGGCCCGAACAGGGTCACCGTGGGGACAATGGTGCCACCATGGCCAGAACAGGGTCACCGTGGGCACAATGGTGCCACCATGGCCAGAACAGGGTCACCGTGGGCACAATGGTGCCACCATGGCCAGAACAGGGTCACCGTGGGCACAATGGTGCCACCATGGCCAGAACAGGGTCACCGTGGGGACAATGGTGCCGCCATAGCCAGAACAGGGTCACCGTGGGGACAATGGTGCCACCACGGCCAGAACAGGGTCACCGTGGGCACAATGGTGCCACCAGGGCCCTGTGTCACCAAGGGCAATATCGGTGCCACCACGGCCCCGGTGCTGCCATGCCCGTAACAACCTCACCATGGCCATAACGGTGTCCCCGTGGCCCCGGTGTCCCCATGGGCGCAGCACCCCCGTACCCCGCAGCACCACCTCCGCCCCGGGCCAGGACCGGGCTGGATGCGCCCCCCCCCAGCGGCGCCGCTGCCCTCACCTCGTGCAGCAGCAGCTCCGTGTCCCGCCGGTGCTGCCGCGGGTCGGGGCCGGGCCCGTGGCGCTGCCGCTGCCGCAGCTCCCGCTCCACCCGCTCCATCCAGGCCGCGTGGCGCCGGCGCTGCTCCTCCTGCGGCGGCACCGGCTCAGGGGGGCTCCCCGGGGCCTCCCGTCCCCGTCCCCCCCTGGCCCGGTGCTCACCGGGGGGCTGCGGCTGAGCGCCGCGGGCAGCAGGGGCCGCGCGGGGCCGCGCTGGGACCCGACGGCGGCGGGGAACGGGGGCGCGGAGAGGAGCGCGGCCGCCAGGTTGAGGCGCTCGATCCAGGCCAGCATCTCCCGGGGCGTCCTGCGGCGGGGGGGGGGGGGGGGGCGGGGGGGTGGGGGGTACCCCCCCCCCCCCCCAAAACCCCCCCCCCCCGACCCCCCCCCCCCCCCCCCCCCCAACTCACGGCGCTTGGAAGAGGAAGCGGCTCCCGTCGGCCGCGCGCAGGCGGAACACGTCGGGGCGCTTGGTGTAAGCGGGGGCGCGCTCGGCCAGAGCGTGGTGCACCCCCAGCGGCGCCTCGGGGGGGGCCCCCGCCCTGCGCAGCTGCAGGAGGGTCCCCTCCAGCACCGCCTCGAAGCGCTTCCAGCCGCGTCTGCCCCACGGCGCTGGGGGGCACGGGGGGGGGGGGGGGGGGGGGGGGTTGGAGCCGGCGAGGGGAACCCCCCGGATCGTGCCCCCCCCACACCCCAATGGAGCCGCTCGTGGCTGCTGTGACCCCCCCGAGATGGGCACCCCCAAAGCTGCCCCTGCGGACCCCAGCGGAGCCCAAAATCACCCCCCCCCTCCCCCGAATTCATTTCGGGCTGAGCCCCCAAAGCTGCCCCCCCAGTGGACCCCACATCTGGACCCCCAACCCCCCCAATCCGCCCCATGGACCCCCCCCCTCCTCACTCACTCTTTCTGCCCCCGGCCTCGGCCAGCACCTTCCTGGCCAAGCAGCCCCGGTGGGTGACGGCCGCGGCCCCCCCCGGCAGCTCCGGCCGGGATTCGCTGCTCCTGGGGCCGGGGGGGGCCTCCTCCTCCTGCCCATCCTCATCATCCCTGCGGGGGGGGGCTCAGCATCACGGGGGCCCCCCCGTGTCCGTCCCCCCCCCGCTCCCCCCATAGCCCCGCACTCACAGCGCCCACGGCAGCTCCTGCCTGCGGATGGAGCCGTAGAGAGCCTGGGGGGCAGCCGGGGCTCAGGGGGGGGCTCCGGGGGCCCAGCGGTGCCCCCCCCCCGGTCCCCCCCGCACCTGGAGCTGCTGCCGGGGGAAGTCCTCCCCGTCCATCATCCCGCGCAGGTTGGCCACGAACTGGGCGCTGCTCATGGGGCGGCCGAGGCGCTGCAGGGCAGGGGGCGTGGGGGGGCTGAACCCCGCACCCCGCCGTGGGGGGCACACGCGGGGGTCCCCCCGCTCCTCACCTGCCCGTGGAGGTCGGTGTTGAGCAGCATCAGGGCACAGGTCAGGGAGTGAACCGCGTCTGGGGGGCAGCGGGGGGGAGCCCCCGGGGGGGACGCCCGTCCCCATCAGCACCAGTGGGGGCCAATGGGGGCCCCATAGAGCTGGGAGGGGAGGGGGGAGGCTCAGGGGGTATCTGTGGGTGCTATGGGGGCTGTGGGTGCTATGGGTGTCTGTGGAATGGGTGTCTATGGGCGTCTATGGGTGTCTATAGGAGCTATGGGTGTCTATGAGTGCTATGGGTATCTATGGCTGCTATGCATATCTATGGGTGTCTATGGTTGCTATGGGTCTCTATGGGTGTCTTTGGTGCTGTGGGTGCCTATGGGTGTCTCTGGGTGCTATGGGTCTCTATGGGTGTCTCTATCGGTGCTATGGGTATCTCTAGGTCTCTATGGGTGTCTCTGAGTGTCTCTGGGTTTCTATCGGTCTCTATGGATGCCATGGGTGGCTATGGGTGCTATGGGTTTCTATGGGTGCTATTGGTCTCTATTGGTCTCTGTGGGTCCCTATGGGTCCCTGTGGGTCCCTGTGGGTCTCTGGGCGCTCGGGGCTCACCGGGCGAGGGGAAGGCTCCGGGGTTGCAGCTGTGGAAGCGCCGGACAGCGCCAGCGCCCGCAGGAAGCTCCTGGGGGGGGG
>NW_026637677.1:0-1076 GCF_028554395.1 Pezoporus wallicus
TGCTCTTGAACATGCTTTATTTTGCTCACTTTGTTACGTTTACCGTGTTTTCCTAGATATCTATATATATAGTATTACACTCACTTTGTTACAGTTACAGGGGAGAAGTGGGTTAGGGTTAGGGTTAGGGTTAGATTTAGGGTTTGGGTTATGGTTAGGGTTAGTGTTGAGAACCTCCATGGGTCATTAGAATGCTCTTGAACATGCTTTATTTTGCTCACTTTGTTACGTTTACTGTGTTTTCCTATATATCTATATATATAGTATTACATTCACTTTGTTACAGCTACAGCGGAAAAATGGGTTAGGGTTAGGCTTAGGGTTAGGGTTAGGCTTGAGAACCTCTGTGGGTCATTCGAATGCTCTTGAACATGCTTTATTTAGCTCACTTTGTTACGTTTACCGTGTTTTCCTATGTATCTATATATATAGTATTACACTCAATTTATTACAGTTACAGGGGAGAAGTGCGTTAGGTTTAGGGTTAGGGTTAGGGTAAGGGTTAGGGTTGGGGTTAGGGTTAGGGTTAGGGATAGGTTTAGGGTTATGGGTGGGGTTGGGGTTAGGGTTAGGGTTAGGGTTAGGTTTAGGGTTCAGGTTGAGAACCTCTTTGGGTCATTAGAATGCTGTTGAACATGCTTTATTTTGCTCTCTTTGTTACGTTTACTGTGTTTTCCTATGTATCTATATATAATAGTATTACGCTCACTTTGTTACAGTTACCGGGGAGAAGTGGGTTAGGGTTAGGGTAAGGGTTAGGGTTGGGGTTAGGGTTAGGATTAGGGTTAGGGTTAGGGTGGACAACCTCTGTGGCTCATTAGAATGCTCTTGAACATGCTTTATTTTGCTCTCTTTGTTACATTTACTGTGTTTTCCTATATGTCTATATGTATAGTATTACATTCACTTTGTTACAGTTACAGGGGAGAAATGGTTTCGGGTTCAGATTAGGGTTACGGTTAGGGTTAGGGTTAGGGTTAACGTTAGGCTTGAGAACCTCTGTGGGTTATTAGAATGCTCTTGAACATGCTTTATTTTGCTCAATTTGTTACGTTTACTTTGTTTTCCTATATATC
>NW_026637678.1:0-1060 GCF_028554395.1 Pezoporus wallicus
CTCAGCTGCCAAGCAGCACAGTGAGTACAGCACGAACGTTTGGCCTCTGCTCCCACAGCAGAAGAGCCAGGATTGAAAGCTGGTGCTGGGCCTGTTCAGCACACAATCCCCTTTACATTGGTGCCTCCATCGTTGCTTTCACTGCTCACATTCATACAGGAAAAGCATTTGAATGGAATCAGTTCAGAGCCTGCTCTCTGCTGGCAGCAACACAGTCAGCACAGAATGAACAGTGGCATCTGCTCCCACAGCAGAAGGACCAGCAGGGAAAGCTAGTGCTGGGCCTCTTCAGCACACAAGCAGCTTTGCAACGGTGTCACCATCATTGCAGTCTCTCCTCGGTTTCATACCTAAAAGTCCATTTCAATCCAAATTCTCAGGTGGTCTCTCTCAGCTGCCCAGCAGCACAGTGAGTACAGCACGAACGTTTGGCCTCTGCTCCCACAGCAGAAGAGCCAGGATTGAAAGCTGGTGCTGGACCTGTTCAGCACACAATCCCCTTTACATTGGTGCCTCCATCGTTGCTTTCACTGCTCACTTTCATACAGGAAAAGCATTTGAATGGAATCAGTCCAGAGCCTGCTCTCTGCTGTGCAGCAACACAGTCAGCACAGAATGAACAGTGGCATCTGCTCACACGGCAGAAGGACCAGCAGGGAAAGCTAGTGCTGTGTCTCTTCAGCACACAAGCAGCTTTGCAACGGGGTCACCATCATTGCAGTCTCTCCTCGGTTTCATACCTAAAAGTCCATTTGAATCCAAATTCTCAGGTGGTCTCTCTCAGCTGCCCAGCAGCACAGTGAGTACAGCACGAACGTTTGGCCTCTGCTCCCACAGCAGAAGAGCCAGGATTGAAAGCTGGTGCTGGACCTGTTCAGCACACAATCACCTTTACATTGGTGCCTCCATCGTTGCTTTCACTGCTCACTTTCACACAGGAAAAGCATTTGAATGGAATCAGTCCAGAGCCTGCTCTCTGCTGCACAGCAACACAGTCAGCACAGAATGAACAGTGGCATCTGCTCCCACAGCAGAAGGACCAGCAAGGAAAGCTAGTGCT
>NW_026637679.1:0-1045 GCF_028554395.1 Pezoporus wallicus
ACATTCCCAACGGATCCTGGGGGGGGGGCTGCGCTGCTCCCCCCCATCATTACCAACGGATCCCCCCATCATTCCGCATGGATCCCCCCATCATTCCCCATGGATCCCCCCATCATTCCCAACGGATCCCCCCCATCATTCCCCATGGATCCCCCCATCATTCCCAACGGATCCCCCCATCATTCCCAACGGAATTCCCATCCCTTTTTCCTTCCCGGCAGGGAGCGGGAACGCCGGGAGAAGGAGCGGGAGGAGTGGGAGCGCCAGTACAGCCGCCAGAGCCGGTCCCCGTCCCCCCGCTACAGTGAGTCCCTATGGGGCAGGGGGGGCAGCTGTGGGGCACAAGGGCTTCCCAGCCCCACAGTGGGGAGGGGAGGGAAGGAAAAGCAGCAGCATTCCCATGGGAAAGGGTCCCCGAGCGCTTCCCTGTGCTTGCAGGTCGGGAATACAGCTCGTCCCGGAGGTAGGAGCATCCCGCCCCACATCCGGGGGGCCCGGGGGCCGCAGGTCATGGAGACCCCCCCCCTCTCCCCCCATTCCCAACGCCTCCGTCTCTGCACCCCCATAGGCGCTCCCGGTCGCGGTCCCGCAGCCCCCATTACCGGCACTGAGGGGCCCGAAGGCAAATAAAGGTGGGAAATGGGAATGGGAGTGAGGAGCATGGAGGGGATGGGGGGGGAGGAGAGGGGGGACCCCCGGAGGACACGGGGTGCATCCCATAGCACACACACATTGTACATCCCATAGCACACACACATTGTACATCCCATAGCACACACACATTGTACATCCCATAGCACACACACATTGTACATCCCATAGCACACACACATTGTACATCCCATAGCACACATTGTACATCCCATAGCACACACACATTGTACATCCCATAGCACACACACATTGTACATCCCATAGCACACACATTGTACATCCCATAGCACACACACATTGTACACATTGTACATCCCATAGCACACATTGTACATCCCATAGCACACACACATTGTACATCCCATAGCACACACACATTGTACATCCCATA
>NW_026637680.1:0-1057 GCF_028554395.1 Pezoporus wallicus
CCTATAATTTCATACTTTTAATCATATATATATATATACATCAGTTATGCATACAAAATAGTATTTTCTGCTCCATTTTCTGCATATCATTTAGAAAGTTGAGTGCTATTACTTATTATACATGCCTATATTTAGTTGAATATCTAACCTACTTCAAATCATATTGAGCTCAAACAGGTTGACTATTCCAAAATATTTATATTGGCATAGAAACTATAGTCCAATTCAAGCTGTTTTCTCATAGTCCAAAATCTATAAACAACCTTGATTTCTTCAATCCCAAGGGGTTTTTTACATTTGTAAATGTGCTACTGTATACGAAAAATCATATTGCTCCTACCAAGCTCCCTTTAACAGGAAGTTCACAAATATGTCATGAGCTGAAAGCTTGAAAACAGTTTAAGCACTTGCTTGAATCTATAGTGGTCACATCAGCACATTCACCCACTGCCTTTAACAGACGCTGACAATGCAGTCACCAAAATTGCTGAGATTAAATGATAAATCTTCCAGGACAGAGCTGGCTCAAGGCTTCTCTGTACAAAGAACTGTAAGAGAGGCTAGACTACTGAGGCCTGGAAAAGTAAGAGATGGAAATAGGACAGTCTCTTTCCTTCTGTCACTGGAAAAGGGAGTACATTGAGCAGAGTGGGACAGAAAGGCAGCCCCTCCTGCCCTTCCTCACACCCATCTCTCCTGCAGCGTTAATAAGCCCAGATCTAGCATGGATAGTGGGCAATGAACTACAGCTTTTTGGCTATATTCTGTCTGGTGTTCTAAACAGACACTTTGATTTGCCTTAAGCAGTTCTTGTACCAGGAAATGCTTGAAGTAGTTAACTTTTTGTTCTTCCCCAAGAGGGGAAAGACTGCTCCCAAGGGGAGAAGCCTCATATTACTTTACCAAGTTCCAAAAAGAGAAGGCAAAAATGGGAATCTCCAGCCCTCACATCCTAGTAAAGAACTACTCTAATGTTACTTCATTGTGCATGACCATGGTTTCCCAACAGTATTTAAGGCAGAGGCTACTTTTACCCCAAGCACTTTCTGAAATGTAT
>NW_026637681.1:0-1066 GCF_028554395.1 Pezoporus wallicus
CAGCAGACGGCAACCGTTCGTGCTCTACTCACTGTGCTGCTCGGCAGCCGAGAGAAAGCTCCTAAGAGGGTGCATTCAAATGGACCTTTAGGTAAGAAAGCGAGGAGCGACAGCAATGATGGTGACACCGTTGCAAAGCTGACTGTGTGCTGAAGATGCCTAGCACATGCTTTCCTTCCTGGCTCTTCGGCTCTGGGAGCAGAGGCCAGACGTTCGTGCTCTACTGACTGTGCCGCTGGACAGCCAAGAGCAATGAGCGGAGAAGGTGGATTCAAATGAACTTCTAGGTATGAAAGTGAAAAGAGTCAGCAATGATGGAGGCACTGTTGCAAAGCTGACTGTGTGCTGAAGATGCCCAGCACATGCTTTCCCTCCTGGCTCCTCCACTGTGCTAACAGATGGCAACCGTTCGTGCTCTACTCACTGTGCTGCTGGGCTGCCGAGAGCAAGCTCCGAAGAGGGTGCATTCAAATGGACCTTTAGGTATGAAAGCGAGGAGCGACAGCAATGATGGTGACACCGTTGCAAAGCTGACTGTGTGCTGAAGATGCCCAGCACATGCTTTCCCTCCCGGCTCTTCTGATCTGGGAGCAGAAGCCAGAAGTTCGTGCACTAATGGCTGTGCTACTGGGCAGCTGAGAAGCAGCTTTGGAGAGGTTGCATTCAAATGTAGTTTTAGGTATGAAACCGAGGAGTCACAGCAATAATGGTGACAGCATTGCAAAGCTGACTGTGTGCTGAAGATGCCCCGCACATGCCTTCCCTCCTGGCTCTTCGACTGTGGGAGCAGACGGCAACCCAACCCTAACCCTAACCCTAACCCTAACCCTAACCCTAACCCTAACCCTAACCCTAACCCTAACCCAAACCCTAACCCTAACCCTAACCCTAACCCTAACCCTAACCCGAACCCTAACCCTAACCCTAACCCTAACCCTAACCCTAACCCTAACCCTAACCCTAACCCTAACCCTAACCCTAACCCTAACCCTAACCCTAACCCTAACCCTAACTAACCCTAACCCTAACCCCTAACCCTAACCCCTAACCCTAACCCTAACCCTAA
>NW_026637682.1:0-1076 GCF_028554395.1 Pezoporus wallicus
GCTAGTGCTGTTTCTCTTCAGCACACAAGCAGCTTTGCAACGGGGTCACCATCATTGCAGTCTCTCCTCGGTTTCATACCTAAAAGTCCATTTGAATCCAAATTCTCAGGTGGTATCTCTCAGCTGCCCAGCAGCACAGTGAGTACAGCACGAACGTTTGGCCTCTTCTCCCACAGCAGAAGAGCCAGGATTGAAAGCTGGTGCTGGACCTGTTCAGCACACAATCACCTTTACACTGGTGCCTCCATCGTTGCTTTCACTGCTCACATTCATACAGGAAAAGCATTTGAATGGAATCAGTCCAGAGCCTGCTCTCTGCTGGCAGCAACACAGTCAGCACAGAATGAACAGTGGCATCTGCTCCCACAGCAGAAGGACCAGCAGGGAAAGCTAGTGCTGGGCCTCTTCAGCACACAAGCAGCTTTGCAACGGTGTCACCATCATTGCAGTCTCTCCTCGGTTTCATACCTAAAAGTCCATTTGAATCCAAATTCTCAGGTGGTGTCTCTCAGCTGCCCAGCAGCACAGTGAGTACAGCACGAACGTTTGGCCTCTGCTCCCACAGCAGAAGAGCCAGGATTGAAAGCTGGTGCTGGACCTCTTCAGCACACAATCACCTTTACATTGGTGCCTCCATCGTTGCTTTCACTGCTCACATTCATTCAGGAAAAGCATTTGAATGGAATCAGTCCAGAGCCGGCTCTCTGCTGGCAGCAACACAGTCAGCACAGAATGAAAGTGGCATCTGGTCCCACGGCAGAAGGACCAGCAGGGAAAGCTAGTGCTGTTTCTCTTCAGCACACAAGCAGCTTTGCAACGGGGTCACCATCATTGCAGTCTCTCCTCGGTTTCATACCTAAAAGTCCATTTGAATCCAAAATCTCAGGTGGTATCTCTCAGCTGCCCAGCAGAACAGTGAGTACAGCATGAACGTTTGGCCTCTGCTCCCACAGCAGAAGAGCCAGGATTGAAAGCTGGTTCTTGACCTGTTCAGCGCACAATCACCTGTACATTCGTGCCTCCATCGTGGCTTTCACTGCTCACATTCATACAGGAAAAGCATTTGAATGGTATCA
>NW_026637683.1:0-1045 GCF_028554395.1 Pezoporus wallicus
TATAGCTCAAGCCAGTTTAGAAGTAGGTAAGAAAAGCTTAAACCAGGTAGAAACTTCCATAAATAGTTCAGAAATTGCCAAAAATGGAATAAAACCTGCAAGAAATGGGCAAAAATAAGATAAGAATGACCAGCAATTGCTTAGAAATAGCCAAAAAAAAGATTTAAAATGGGTTATAAAGAAGCAAAAATGGTTTAAACCAAGTCAGGAAAGGGCAAAAACGGGTTAGAAATAGAAAGAAATTGGTAAGAAATGTTGAAAAATGGTTTGAAAATGGCCAAAACGGCTTAAAAAGAGTCAGTATTGTGCAAAATAGGGTTAGAAATAGCTCAAGCCAGTTTAGAAATAGGTAAGAAAAGCTTAAACCAGACTAGAATCTTCCATAAATAGTTCAAAAATTGCCAAAAATGGCATCAAATGGGCAAGAAATGGGCAAAAATAAGACAAGAATGACCAGCAATTGTTTAGAAATAGAAAAAAAACCTTAAAAGTGTCAGAAAGAGCCAAAAATAGTTTAAACCAAGTGAGGAAAGGGCAAAAATGGATAGAAATAGATATAAATTGGTAAGAACAGGACAAAAATGGTTTGGAAATGGCCAAAATGACTTAAGAAGAGTTAGAATTGGGCAAAAAAGGGTTAGAAATAGCTCAAGCCAGTTTAGAAATAGCTAGGAAAAGGTTAAACCAGGCTGGAAATGGCAAGAAACAGTTCAGACTTAGTCAACAATGCATAAAATTACTAAGAAATAGGAAAAATAGATAAGAATGTCCAGCAATTGTTTAGAAATAGCCAAAAAAGAATTAAAAGGAGTTAGAAAGGGCCAAAAATGGTTTAAACCAAGTCAGGAAAGGGCAAAACCAGGTTAGAAATAGAAAGAAATTGGTAAGAACTGGACAGAAAGGGTTTGGGAATGGCCAAAGGGCTTAAAAAGAGTCAGTATTGCGTAAAAAAAGGGTTAGATATAGCTCAAGCCAGTTTAGAAATAGGTAAGAAAAGCTTAAACCAGGCTAGAAACTTCCATAAATCATTCAGAAATTGCCAAAA
>NW_026637684.1:0-1049 GCF_028554395.1 Pezoporus wallicus
TGGTAATGGGTGCCAGTGATGATAGTGGGTGCCAATAGGTGGTAAAGGGTGCCAATGGTGATAGTGGGTGCCAATAGGTGGTAATGGGTGCCAGGGATGATAGTGGGTGCCAATAGGTGCCAATTGGTGGCAATGAGTGCCAATGGGTGCCAATGGTGATAGTGGGTGCCAATGAGTGGCAATGACTGCCAGTAGGTGACAGTGGGTGCTAATAGGTGCCAATGGTGACAGTGGGTGCCAATGGGTGCCACCCCCCCCCCCCCCAAGACCCCCCCCCCTCACTGCTCTTGGCCTTGCCTGACCCTTCCCTTTCCCCACTTCCATCTCCATGCCCTTGAGTTGCATCCGCACCCATCGCTATGGGTCCGGGCGGTCGCTATGGGTCCGGGGCTGGGTCCCTATGGGTCCCTATGGGTCCTGAGCCCCACATTGTGCCCCCCCCCCAGTACCTGAAGAAGCTGCACACGCAGGAGCGGGCGGTGGAAGAGGTCAAGTTGGCCATCAAGCCCTACTACCAGAAGAAGGACATCACCAAGGACGAGTACAAGGACATCCTACGCAAGGCCGTCCATAAGGTACCATAAGAGGGGGGGTTTCTATGGGGAGCAAGGGACCCATTGCTGAGCCCCATCCACGCCCCATTGATGGCCCCTATATCCCTGCCCCATAGATCTGCCATAGCCGCAGTGGGGAGATCAACCCAGTCAAGGTCAACAACTTGGTGCGGGCCTATGTGCAACGCTACAAGTACTTCCGACGGAGGAACCGCCGTGGGGCTGGGGCTGGGGGGGGGTGTGGGGAGGAGATGATGCCCCCCCCCCCCACCATCACCCCCACCCCCACCATCAACACCCTCCCCAACACCACCCCCACCAGCATGGGGGGCACGGCCACCGCCACCCCCCCCAAGGAAATGGGGGGGGGCATGGATAGCAAAGGCCCCCTCCCTATGCCCCCACTGTGAGGCTGGGGGGGGGGGGGGGGAAAGCTCTGCCCCCCATATATGGGGGGAGGGTGTATATATATATATATAAGCTCCGCCCCCCATA